>NW_028270174.1:7821409-7826409 GCF_037043375.1 Chiloscyllium plagiosum
TTACACACACTCTCCCTCTCTCTTACACACACTCTCTCTTACACACTCCCTCTCTCTTACACACACTCTCTCTCTCTTACACACACTCTCTCTCTCACACACACACTCCCTCTCTCTCTCACACACACACACTCCCTCTCTCTCTCACACACACACACTCCCTCTCTCTCTCACACACACACTCCCTCTCTCTCTCACACACACACTCCCTCTCTCTCTCCCACACACACTCCCTCTCTCTCTCACACACATACACTCCCTCTCTCTCTCTCACACACACACTCCCTCTCTCTCGCTCACACACACACTCCCTCTCTGTCACTCACACACACACACTCCCTCTCTCTCACACACACCCTCTCTCTCACTCATACACACTCCCACTTCTCTCACACACCCCATCTCTCTCTCACACACACACACACTCCCTCTCTCTCTCACACACACACCCTCTCTCTCTCACACACACCCACCCTCTCTCTCTCACACACACCCTTTCTCTCACACACACATACACACTCTCTTTCTCACACACACTCCCTCCTCTCTCACACACCCCTTCTCTCTCTCACACATACACTCCCTCTCTCTGCAACAGATGCACTCTCTCAGACACACACACTCCACCTCTCTCTCTCTCACACACTCTCTCTCTCGCACACATACACTCCCTCTCTCTCACACACACTCCCTCTCTCTCTCACACGTACACACACTCCCTCTCCCTCACACACACACCCTCTCTCTCTCATGCACACATACATGCACACTCCCTCTCTCTCTCTCACAGACACACTCCCTCTCACACACACACTCCCTCTCTCTCACACACACCCTCTCTCACACCCACACCCACACACCCTCTCTCTCACACACACCCACACACCCTCTCTCTCACACACACACTGTCTCTCTCACACACCACATGCACACACCCTCTCTCTCTCTCGGACACACACACTCCCTCTTCTCTCACACACTCCATCTCTCTCTTCTCACACACCCCATCTCTCTCTCACACACACACACACAAACACTCCCTCTCTCTCTATCCAACACACACACTACCTCTCTCTCACACACACACGCACTCCCACACTCTCTCACACACACACTCCCTCTCTCTCTCTCACACACACACACACTCCCTCTCACATACACACACACCCTCTCTCTCTCACACACACCCTCTCTCTCACACACACACCCTCTCTCTCACACACACACCCTCTCTCTCACACACACATACACTCCCTCTCTTTTTCACACACACTCCCTCCTCTCTCTCGGACACACACACTCCCTCTTCTCTCACACACCCCATCTCTCTCTTCTCACACACCCCATCTCTCTCTCACACACACACTCCCTCTCTCTCTCTCACACACACACACTCCCTCTCACATACACACACTCCCTCTCTCTCTCACACACACCCTCTCTCTCACACACACATACACTCCCTCTCTTTCTCTCGGACACACACACTCCCTCTTCTCTCACACACCCCATCTCTCTCTTCTCACACACCCCATCTCTCTCTCACACACACACTCCCTCTCTCTCTCTCACACACACACACTCCCTCTCACATACACACACTCCCTCTCTCTCTCACACACACCCTCTCTCTCACACACACATACACTCCCTCTCTTTTTCACACACACTCCCTCCTCTCTCTCACACACACACTCCCTCTCTGTCACACACACACACACACTCCCGCTCTCTCTCTCTCACACACCCTCTCTCTCTCTCACACACACCCTCTCTCTCTCACACACACACACCCTCTCTCTCACACACACATACACTCCCTCTCTTTCTCACACACACTCCCTCCTCTCTCACACACCCCATCTCTCTCTCACACACACACTCCCTCTCTCTCTCACACACACACTCCCTCTCTGTCACAGACGCACTCTCTCAGACACACACATTCCACCTCTCTCTCTCTCTCACACACTCTCTCTCTCGCAAACATACACTCCCTCTCTCTCACACACACTCCCTCTCTCTCTCACACACATACACACACTCCCTCTCTCTCACACACACACCCTCTCTCTCTCATGCACACATACATGCACACTCTCTCACACACACACACTCCCTCTCTCTCACACACACACTCCCTCTCTCTCTCATAGACACACTCCCTCTCTCTCACACACACACCCTCTTTCTCTCTCATGGACACACGCATGCACACACACTCTCTCGCAAACACACACTACCTCTCTCTCTCTCACACACACTCTCCCTCTCACTCTCTTACACTCCCTCTCTCTCTCTCTCACACGCACACACTCCCTCCGTTTCTCTCACACACACAAACTCCCTCTCTCTCTCACACACACACCCTCTCTCTCGCTCACACACACACTCCCTCTCTCTCTCTCTCTCACACACACTCCCTCTCTCTCTCACTCACACACACCCTCTCTCTCACACACACATACACTCCCTCTCTTTCTCACACACACACTCCCTCTCTCTCTCTCACACACACTCCCTCTTCTCTCACACACCCCACCTCTCTCCTCTCACACACGCCATCTCTCTCTCACACACACAAACACTCCCTCTCTCTCTCTCACACACACACTCCCTCTCTCTCTCACACATACACCCTCTCTCTCGCTCACACACACACACTCCCTCTCTCTCTCTCTCTCTCACACACACTCCCTCTCTCTCTCTCACACACACACACTCCCTCTCTCTCGCTCACACACACACACTCCCTCTCTCTCACACACACCCTCTCTCTCACACACACATACACTCCCTCTCTTTCTCACACACACTCCCTCCTCTCTTACACACCCCATCTTCTCTCTCACACACACACTCCCTCTCTGTCACAGCCACACTCTCTCAGACACACACTCCACCTCTCTATCTCTGACACACACTCTCTCTCTCGCACACATACACTTCCTCTCTCTCACATACACAGACACATTCCTTCTCTCTCACACACACACACACACTCCCTCTCTCTCTCACACACACTGTCTCTCTCACACACCACATGCACACTCCGTCTCTCTCTCTCGGGCACACACACTCCCTCGTCTCTCACACACAAACACTCCCTCTCTCTCTCTCACACACACACACTCCCTCTCTCTCTCACACACACTCCCTCTCTCTCTCTCACACACACACGCACTCCCTCTCTCTCACACACACACGCACTCCCTCTCTCTCTCACACACACTCCCTCTCTCTCTCTCTCACACACATACATTCTCTCTCTCTCACACACACAAGCACTCTCTCGCATACACACACACACACGCACTCCCTCTTCTCACACACACACTCCCTCTCTCTCACACACACACTGTCTCTCTCACACACCACATGCACACTCTCTCTCTCTCTCGGGCACATACACTCCCTCCTCTCTCACAGACCCTATCTCTCTCTCACACACACACTCTCTCAGACACACACGCTCCACCTCTCTCTCTCTTTCACATACTCTCTCTCTCGCAAACATACACTCCCTCTCTCTCACACATACTCCCTCCTCTCACACACACCCCATCTCTCTCTCACACACACACTCCCTCTCTCTGTCACAGACACACTCTCTCAGACACACACACTCCACCTCTCTCTCTCTTTCACATACTCTCTCTCTCGCACACATACACTCCCTCTTTCTCACACACACTTCCTCTCTCTCTCACACATACACATACTCCCTCTCTCACACACACACACCCTCTCTCTCTCATGCACACATACATGCACACTCCCTCTCTTTCTCACAGACACACTCTCTCACACACACACGCACTCCCACACTCTCTCACACACACACTCCCTCTCTCTCTCTCTCACACACACACACTCCCTCTCACATACACACACACCCTCTCTCTCTCACACACACCCTCTCTCTCACACACACACCCTCTCTCTCACACACACACCCTCTCTCTCACACACACATACACTCCCTCTCTTTTTCACACACACTCCCTCCTCTCTCTCGGACACACACACTCCCTCTTCTCTCACACACCCCATCTCTCTCTTCTCACACACCCCATCTCTCTCTCACACACACACTCCCTCTCTCTCTCTCACACACACACACTCCCTCTCACATACACACACTCCCTCTCTCTCTCACACACACCCTCTCTCTCACACACACATACACTCCCTCTCTTTCTCTCGGACACACACACTCCCTCTTCTCTCACACACCCCATCTCTCTCTTCTCACACACCCCATCTCTCTCTCACACACACACTCCCTCTCTCTCTCTCACACACACACACTCCCTCTCACATACACACACTCCCTCTCTCTCTCACACACACCCTCTCTCTCACACACACATACACTCCCTCTCTTTTTCACACACACTCCCTCCTCTCTCTCACACACACACTCCCTCTCTGTCACACACACACACACACTCCCGCTCTCTCTCTCTCACACACCCTCTCTCTCTCTCACACACACCCTCTCTCTCTCACACACACACCCTCTCTCTCACACACACATACACTCCCTCTCTTTCTCACACACACTCCCTCCTCTCTCACACACCCCATCTCTCTCTCACACACACACTCCCTCTCTCTCTCACACACACACTCCCTCTCTGTCACAGACGCACTCTCTCAGACACACACATTCCACCTCTCTCTCTCTCTCACACACTCTCTCTCTCGCAAACATACACTCCCTCTCTCTCACACACACTCCCTCTCTCTCTCACACACATACACACACTCCCTCTCTCTCACACACACACCCTCTCTCTCTCATGCACACATACATGCACACTCTCACACACACACACACTCCCTCTCTCTCACACACACACTCCCTCTCTCTCTCATAGACACACTCCCTCTCTCTCACACACACACCCTCTTTCTCTCTCATGGACACACGCATGCACACTCTCTCTCTCTCACAGACACACTCTCTCGCAAACACACACTCCCTCTCTCTCTTT
>NW_028270174.1:13203329-13205829 GCF_037043375.1 Chiloscyllium plagiosum
CACACACACACATTCTCTCACGCACACACACACACTCACACACACACACACATTCTCACACACACACTCACACACTCACACACACACACTCACACATTCTCTCTCTCACACACACACATATTCTCACACACACACACACTCACACACACACACTCACACATTCACACACACATTCTCACACACACACACACACTCATACACACACACTCACACATTCTCTCTCACGCACACACACACATATTCTCACACACACACTCGCACACACACTCACACATTCACACACACTCACACACACACACACACATTCACACACACACACACACACATACACTCACACATTCACACACACACACTCACACATTCACAAACACACACACACATTCTCACACACACACACATTCTCACACACACATTCTCTCACACACACTCACACTCTCTCACACACACACATTCTCACACACACACACGTTCTCTCACACACACACACATTCTCACACACACACACGTTCTCTCACACACACACACATTCTCACACATTCTCACACACACACACATTCTCACACACACTCACACACACATTCTCACACACACATTCTCACACTCACACATACACACTCACACACACACATTCTCTCACCAACACACACACTCACACACACACATTCTCACACACACACACACTCACACACACACTCTCACACACACACACACACATTCTCACACACACACACACATACACACACATTCTCGCACGCACACACACTCTCACACAGACACACACACTCACACATTCACACTCACACTCACACATTCCCTCACATACACACATTCTCACACACTCACAAACACACACACACACACTCTCACACACACACACATTCTCACACACACACACACACATTCTCACACACACACATTCTCACACACACTCTCACACACACACACACACACATTCTCACACACACACTCACACTCTCACACACACACACTCTCACACATTCTCATACGCATACTCAAACACACACTCACACATTCTCTCTCACACACATACACACATTCCCACACACACACTCACACACACATTCTCTCACACACACATTCTCACACACACACACGCACACACACACATTCTCTCACACACACTCACACACACACACTCATACCCACAGACTCACACATTCTCTCTCACGCACACACACATATTCTCACACACACACACACTCACACACTCATACCCACAGACTCACACATTCTCTCTCACGCACACACACATATTCTCACACACTCACACTCACACACACACACACACATTCACACACACACTCACACTCACACATTCACACACACACACACATTCTCCCACACACACACACATACTCACACACACATTCTCACACACACACAGACACACTTTCTCACACACACATTCTCACACATGCACACATTCTCACACACACTCTCACACACAAACACATTCTCACACACATTCTCACACACATTCCCACACACACACACACACTCACACATTCTCACACACTCATACATTCTCACACACACACACATTCTCTCACACACACACATTCTCTCACACACACACACACATTCTCACACACACTCTCACACACAAACACATTCTCACACACATTCTCACACACATTCTCACACACAAACACATTCTCACACACATTCTCACACACATTCCCACACACACACACACACTCTCACACACTCATACATTCTCACACACACACACATTCTCTCACACACACACATTCTCTCACACACACTCACACTCTCACACACACACACTCTCACACATTCTCATACGCATACTCAAACACACACTCACACATTCTCTCTCACACACATACACACATTCCCACACACACACTCACACACACATTCTCTCACACACACATTCTCACACACACACACGCACACACACACATTCTCTCACACACACTCACACACACACACTCATACCCACAGACTCACACATTCTCTCTCACGCACACACACATATTCTCACACACACACACACTCACACACTCATACCCACAGACTCACACATTCTCTCTCACGCACACACACATATTCTCACACACTCACACTCACACACACACACACATTCACACACACACTCACACTCACACATTCACACACACACACATTCTCCCACACACACACACACATACTCACACACACAAACACACACATTCTCACACACACACAGACACACTTTCTCACACACACATTCTCACACATGCACACATTCTCACACACATTCTCTCACACACACACATTCTCACACACACTCTCACACACAAACACATTCTCACACACATTCTCACACACATTCCCACACACACACACACTCACACATTCTCACACACTCATACATTCTCACACACACACACATTCTCTCACACACACACATTCTCTCACACACACACACACATTCTCACACACACTCTCACACACAAACACATTCTCACACACA
>NW_028270174.1:13208329-13213329 GCF_037043375.1 Chiloscyllium plagiosum
CACACACACATTCTCCCACACACACACACATACTCACACACACACACACACACATTCTCACACACACACAGACACACTTTCTCACACACACATTCTCACACATGCACACTCTCTCACACACACACATTCTCACACACACTCTCACACACAAACACATTCTCACACACATTCTCACACACATTCCCACACACACACACACACTCACACATTCTCACACACTCATACATTCTCACACACACACACATTCTCTCACACACACACACACATTCTCACACACACTCTCACACACAAACACATTCTCACACACATTCTCACACACATTCTCACACACACACTCACACATTCTCACACACTCATACATTCACACACACACACACATTCTCTCACACACACACATTCTCTCACACACACACATACATTCTCACAAACGCACACGCACTCACACATTCTCTCACACACACACTCATACATTCTCACACACACACACACACACTCTCACACAGGCACACACACACATTCTCTCACACACACACATTCTCTCTCTCACACACACACTCTCACACACACACTCTCTCACACACACACACATTCACACACACACACACACACAATCTTACACATTCTCACACACACATACACATTCTCACACACATTCTTACACACAGTCACACACACACTCACACATTCTCACACACTCATACATTCTCAAACACACACACATTCTCTCTCACACACACACATTCTCTCTCACACACACACACATTCTCACAAACGCACACACACTCACATTCTCACACACACACACACTCATACGTTCTCACACACACACATACACTCTCACACAGGCACACACACACATTCTCTCACACACACACACACATTCTCTCTCATACACACTCTCACACACACACTCTCTCACACACATATTCTCACACACACACTCACACTCACACATTCACACACACACACACTCACACACATATTCTCACACACACACTCACACTCACACATTCTCACACACACACACTCACACATTCACACACACATTCTCACACACACACTCATACATTCTCACACACCCACATTCTCACACACACACACACATTCTCACACACACACATTCTCACGCACGCACACACACTCACACATTCTCACACACACACACACACACATTTCCTCATACACACATTCTCTCACACACACTAACACATTCTTTCTCTCTCACACACACACATTCACACACACACACATATTCTCACACACATTCTCACACACACACACACATTCTCACACACACACACATTCTCACACACACACACACATACTCACACACACACACACATACTCACACACACACACATTCTCACACACACAGAGATTCACTTTCTCACACACACATTGTCACACATGCACACATTCTCACACACATTCTCTCTCACACACACACATTCTCACACACATTCTCACACACACACTCACACACACACTCACACATTCTCACACACTCATACATTCTCACACACACACACACACATTCTCTCACACACACACATTCTCTCACACACACACACACATTCTCACACACACTCTCACACACAAACACATTCTCACACACAAACACATTCTCACACACACACTCACACACACACTCACACATTCTCACACACTCATACATTCTCACACACACACACACACATTCTCTCTCACACACACATTCTCTCACACACACACACACACTTTCTTACAAACGCACACGCACATACACTCACACATTCTCACACACACACACTCATACATTCTCACACACGCACACACACTCTCACACAGGCACACACACACATTCTCACACACACACACATTCTCTCTCACACACACTCTCACACACACACACACATTCTCTCTCACACACACACACTCTCACACACACTCTCTCACACACACACACATTCTCACACACACACACAATCTTACACATTCTCACACACACATACACATTCTCACACACATTCTCACACACACACTCACACATTCTCACACACTCATACATTCTCAAACACACACACATTCTCTCACACACACACACACATTCTCTCTCACACACACACACTTTCTCACAAACGCACACACACTCACACATTCTCACACACACACACTCATACATTCTCACACACACACACACACACTCTCACACAGGCACACACACACATTCTCTCACACACACACATTCTCTCTCACACACACTCTCACACACACACTCTCACACACACATTCTCTCTCACACACACACACTCTCACACACACATATTCTCACACACACACTCACACTCACACATTCTCACACACACACACACTCACACATTCACACACACATTCTCACACACACACTCATACATTCTCACACACCCACATTCTCACACACACACACACATTCTCACACACACACATTCTCACGCACGCACACACACTCACACATTCTCACACACACACACACACACACATTTCCTCATACACACATTCTCTCACACACACTAACACATTCTTTCTCTCTCACACACACACATTCACACACACACACATATTCTCACACACATTCTCACACACACACACACATTCTCACACACACACACATTCTCACACACACACACACATACTCACACACACACACACATACTCACACACACACACATTCTCACACACACAGAGATTCACTTTCTCACACACACATTGTCACACATGCACACATTCTCACACACATTCTCTCTCACACACACACATTCTCACACACATTCTCACACACACACTCACACACACACTCACACATTCTCACACACTCATACATTCTCACACACACACACACATTCTCTCACACACACACATTCTCTCACACACACACACACATTCTCACACACACTCTCACACACAAACACATTCTCACACACAAACACATTCTCACACACACACTCACACACACACTCACACATTCTCACACACTCATACATTCTCACACACACACACACACATTCTCTCTCACACACACATTCTCTCACACACACACACACACTTTCTTACAAACGCACACGCACATACACTCACACATTCTCACACACACACACTCATACATTCTCACACACGCACACACACTCTCACACAGGCACACACACACATTCTCACACACACACACATTCTCTCTCACACACACTCTCACACACACACACACATTCTCTCTCACACACACACACTCTCACACACACTCTCTCACACACACACACATTCTCACACACACACACAATCTTACACATTCTCACACACACATACACATTCTCACACACATTCTCACACACACACTCACACATTCTCACACACTCATACATTCTCAAACACACACACATTCTCTCACACACACACACACATTCTTTCTCACACACACACACTTTCTCACAAACGCACACACACTCACACATTCTCACACACACACACTCATACATTCTCACACACACACACACACTCTCACACAGGCACACACACACATTCTCTCACACACACACATTCTCTCTCACACACACTCTCACACACACACTCTCACACACACATTCTCTCTCACACACACACACTCTCACACACACATATTCTCACACACACACTCTCACTCACACATTCTCACACACACACTTTCTCACACATACACACACACTCACACATTCACACACACATTCTCACACACACACTCATACATTCTCACACACCCACATTCTCACACACACACACATTCTCTCTCACACACGCACACATTCTCACGCACGCACACACACACTCACACATTCTCACACACACACACTCTCACACACACACACATTCTCACAGACATTCTCACACACTCACACATTCTCACATGCACAAACACACACACACTCACATTCTCACACACACACACACATTCTCTCACACACACACATTCTCACACACATTCTCTCACACACACACATTCTCACACACACTCTCACACACACACATTCTCACGCACACACACACATTCTCACGCACACACATTCTCACACACACACTCTCTCTCACACACACACACACTCTCACACACTCACACACACTCTCACACACACACTCTCACAAACACGCATACACACTCTCATACTCACACTCTCACACATACACTCACACACACATACATTCTCTCACACACACATACACTCACACACACACACACACTTACTCTCACACACACACACAATCTCACACACACACAGACACACTTTCTCACACACACATTCTCACACACACTCTCACACACACACTCTCACACACACACACATTCTCACACACACTCTCACACACACACTCTCACACACACACACATTCTCTCAACACACACACATTCTCACACACATTCTCACGCACACACATTCTCACACATATTCTCACACACACATTTTCACGCACACACACACATTCTCACGCACACACACACACATTCTCACGCACACACATTCTCACACACACACATTCTCACACACACACTCTCTCTCACACACACACACACTCTCACCCGCTCACACACACTCTCTCACACACACTCTCACAAACACGCATACACACTCTCATACTCACACTCTCACACATACACTGACACACACATACATTCTCTCACACACACATACACTCACACACACACATACACTCACACACACACACATTCTCACACACACACACTCATACATTCCCACTCACACATTCTCACACACACACACTCACACACACACATTCTCATACACACTCACACACATTCTCACACATTCTCACACACACTCACACATTCTCACACACACACACTCTCACACACACACACACATTTTCACACACTCACACACACACACCTTCTCACACACTCACACACACACACCTTCTCACATACACTCACACACGCACATTCTCACACACACACATTCTCAGACACACACACTCACACATTCTCAGGCACACACATTCTC
>NW_028270174.1:13215829-13240829 GCF_037043375.1 Chiloscyllium plagiosum
ACACACATTCTCTCACACACACACATTCTCTCACACACACACACACATTCTCACACACACTCTCACACACAAACACATTCTCACACACAAACACATTCTCACACACACACTCACACACACACTCACACATTCTCACACACTCATACATTCTCACACACACACACACACATTCTCTCTCACACACACATTCTCTCACACACACACACACACTTTCTTACAAACGCACACGCACATACACTCACACATTCTCACACACACACACACTCACACATTCTCACACAGACACACACACTCTCACACAGGCACACACACACATTCTCACACACACACACATTCTCTCTCACACACACTCTCTCACACACACACACATTCTCTCTCACACACACACTCTCACACACACTCTCTCACACACACACACATTCTCACACACACACACAATCTTACACATTCTCACACACACATACACATTCTCACACACATTCTCACACCCACACTCACACACACACTCACACATTCTCACACACTCATACATTCTCAAACACACACACATTCTCTCACACACACACACATTCTCTCTCACACACACACACTTTCTCACAAACGCACACACACTCACACATTCTCACACACACACACTCATACACTCTCACACAGGCACACACACACATTCTCTCACACACACACATTCTCTCTCACACACACTCTCACACACACACTCTCACACACACATTCTCTCTCACACACACACACTCTCACACACACACTCTCACTCACACATTCTCACACACACACTTTCTCACACATACACACACACTCACACATTCACACACACATTCTCACACACACACTCATACATTCTCACACACCCACATTCTCACACACACACACATTCTCTCTCACACACGCACACATTCTCACGCACGCACACACACACTCACATTCTCACACACACACACTCTCACACACACACACATTCTCACAGACATTCTCACACACTCACACATTCTCACATGCACAAACACACACACACTCACATTCTCACACACACACACATTCTCTCACACACACACATTCTCACACACATTCTCTCACACACACACATTCTCACACACACTCTCACACACACACATTCTCACGCACACACACACATTCTCACGCACACACATTCTCACACACACACATTCTCACACACACACTCTCTCTCACACACACACACACTCTCACACACTCACACACACTCTCACACACACACTCTCACAAACACGCATACACACTCTCATACTCACACTCTCACACATACACTCACACACACATACATTCTCTCACACACACATACACTCACACACACACACACACACTTACTCTCACACACACACACACAATCTCACACACACAGACACACTTTCTCACACACACATTCTCACACACACACATTCTCACGCACACACATTCTCACACATATTCTCACACACACATTTTCACGCACACACACACATTCTCACGCACACACACACACATTCTCACGCACACACATTCTCACACACACACATTCTCACACACACACTCTCTCTCACACACACACACACACTCTCACCCGCTCACACACACTCTCTCACACACACTCTCACAAACACGCATACACACTCTCATACTCACACTCTCACACATACACTGACACACACATACATTCTCTCACACACACATACACTCACACACACACACATTCTCACACACACACACTCATACATTCCCACTCACACATTCTCACACACACACACTCACACACACACATTCTCATACACACTCACACACATTCTCACACATTCTCACACACACTCACACATTCTCACACACACACACTCTCACACACACACACACATTTTCACACACTCACACACACACACCTTCTCACACACTCACACACACACACCTTCTCACACACACTCACACACGCACATTCTCACACACACACATTCTCAGACACACACACTCACACATTCTCAGGCACACACATTCTCACACTCACACATTAACACACACACTCACATCTTCTCACACACACTCACACAAACACACATTCTCACACACACACACTGATGCATTCTCACACACACACACTTTCTCACACACACACACACATTCTCTCAGACACACACATTCTCACACACACACACTCACACATTCTCACACACACACACTCTCACACAGGCACACACACACATTCTCTCTCTCACACACACACTCTCTCACACACACACACTCTCACACACACATATTCTCACACACACACTCTCACACACACACACTCACACTCACACATTCTCACATACACACACACTCACATTCTCACACACACTCACATTCTCACACACACACACACATTCTCTCACACACACACATTCTCACACACATTCTCACACACACACACACACTCTCACACACACATATTCTCACACACACATATTCTCACACACACACACTCTCTCACACACACACACACTAACACACACACATTCTCACACACTCACACATTCTCACATACACACACACACTCACATTCTCACACACACACACATTCTCTCACACACACACATTCTCACACATATTCTCACACACACACATTCTCACACACACTCTCACACACACACATTCTCACACACACGCACACACATTCTCACACACACACACACTTCTCATACACACACACACTCACACACACACTCACACACACTCTCACACACACACTCACACACACTCTCACACACACACATTCTCACACACACACACTCACACATTCTCACACACATACACACATTCTCTCTCACACACACACACTTTCTCACAAACGCACACACACTCACACATTCTCACACACACACACTCATACATTCTCACACACACACACACTCTCTCACAGGCACACACACACATTCTCTCACACACACACATTCTCTCTCACACACACTCTCACACACATACTCTCACGCACACATTCTCTCTCACACACACACACTCTCACACACACATATTCTCACACACACACTCTCACTCACACATTCTCACACACACACTTTCTCACACACACACACTCACACATTCACACACACATTCTCACACACACACCCATACATTCTCACACACCCACATTCTCACACACACACACATTCTCTCTCACACACACACGCATTCTCACACACATTCTCACACACTCACACATTCTCACATGCACAAACACACACACACTCACATTCTCACATACACACATGCATTCTCTCACACACACACATTCTCACACACACATTCTCACACACATTCTCTCACACACACATTCTCACACACACTCTCACACACACACATTCTCACGCACGCACACACACACTCACACATTCTCACACACACACACTCTCACACACACACACATTCTCAAACACATTCTCACACACTCACACACATACACACACACACACACTTACTCACACACACACACACAATCTCACACACACACAGACACACTTTCTCACACACACATTCTCACACACACTCTCACACACACTCTCTCACACACACACACATTCTCACACACTCTCACACACACACATTCTCACGCACACACATTCACACACACACACATTCTCACACACACACTCTCTCTCACACACACACACACTCACACACACTCTCACAAACACGCATACACACTCTCATACTCACACTCTCACACATACACTCACACACACATACATTCTCTCACACACACATACACTCACACACACACACACATTCTCACACACACACACATTCACACACAGACACATTCTCTCACACACGCACACATTCTCACACACACACATTCTCACACACACAAACTCATTCTCTCTCTCACACACACACATTCTCACACACACACACATTTTCGCACACACACATTCTCACACACACACATTCTCACACACACACATTCATTCTCACACACACACATTCTCACACACGCACTCACACATTCTCATACACACACACATTCTCACACACACACTCATACATTCTCACACACCCACATGCTCACACACACACACATTCTCTCTCACACACACACATTCTCACGCATGCACACACTCACACATTCTCACACACACACATTCTCACACACGCACACACTCACACATTCTCACACACACACATTCTCACACACAATCTTACACATTCTCACACACACATACACATTCTCACACACACACACACACATTCTCACACACACACTCTCACACACACATATTCTCACACACACACACTCACACACACACACTCACACACGAACATTCTCACACACTCACACATTCTCACACACTCACACATTCTCACATACACACACACACTCACATTCTCACACACACCCACACATTCTCTCACACACACACATTCTCACACACATTCTCTCACACACACACATTCTCACACACACTCTCACACACACACATTCTCACACACACTCTCACACACACACATTCTCACACACATTCTCACACACACACACCTTCTCATACACACACACATTCTCATACACACACACATTCTCACACACTCACACACACTCACACACACAGACATTCTCTCTCACACACACACACTCACACACACTCTCACACACACACATTCTCACGCACACACACTCACACACACACTCACACAATCTCACAAATTCTCACACACACACATTCTCACACACATACACACATTCTCTCACACACACACTCACACACACACTCACACAATCTCACAAATTCTCACACATACATACACATTCTCACACACACACATTCTCACACACATACACTCACACACAAACACATTCTCACACACACACACATTCTCACACACACTCTCTCTCACACACACACACACTCACACACACGCACACATTCTCTCACACACACTCACACACACACATTCTCACACCCTCACATTCTCACACACACACATATTTTCACACACACACACATTTTCAAACACACACACATTCTCACACACACACACATTCACACACAGACACATTCTCTCACACACGCACACATTCTCACACACACACATTCTCACACACACAAACTCATTCTCTCTCTCACACACACACACATTCTCACACACACACACATTTTCGCACTCACACATTCTCACACACACATTCACACACACAAACACATTCTCAGACACACACATTCTCACACACACACATACACTTTCTCACACACACACGTTCTCACACACACACTCACATACACACACACACACTGTCACACACACACACAAGCACACACATTCTCACACACACACACATTCTCACACACACACATTCTCACACACACACATTCTCACACACACACATTCTCACACACGCACTCACACATTCTCATACACACACACATTCTCACACACACATTCTCACACACACACTCATACATTCTCACACACCCACATGCTCACACACACACACATTCTCTCTCACACACACACATTCTCACGCACGCACACACACACTCACACATTCTCACACACACACATTCTCACACACAATCTTACACATTCTCACACACACATACACATTCTCACACACATTCTCACACACACTCACACATTCTCAGACACTCATACATTCTCAAACACACACACATTCTCTCTCACACACACACACATCCTCTCTCACACACACACACATTCTCACAAACGCACACACACTCACACATTCTCACACACACACACTCATACATTCTCACACACACACACACTCTCACACAGGCACACACACACATTCTCTCACACACACACGTTCTCACACACACACACACTCTCTCACACACACACACACATTCTCACACACACACACTCACACAATCTTACACATTCTCACACACACATACACACTCTCACACACACACTCTCACACACACAAATACATTTTCACACACACTCACACATTCGCATATTCTCACACACACACATTCTCACACACACACACACATTCTCACACACACTCTCTCTCACACACACACACACTCACACACACGCACACATTCTCTCACACACACTCACACACACACATTCTCACACCCTCACATTCTCACACACACACATATTTTCACACACACACACATTTTCAAACACACACACATTCTCACACACACACACATTCACACACAGACACATTCTCTCACACACGCACACATTCTCACACACACACATTCTCACACACACAAACTCATTCTCTCTCTCACACACACACACATTCTCACACACACACATTCTCACACACACAAACTCATTCTCTCTCTCACACACACACACATTCTCACACACACACACATTTTCGCACTCACACATTCTCACACACACATTCACACACACAAACACATTCTCAGACACACACATTCTCACACACACACATACACTTTCTCACACACACACGTTCTCACACACACACTCACATACACACACACACACTGTCACACACACACACAAGCACACACATTCTCACACACACACACATTCTCACACACACACATTCTCACACACACACATTCTCACACACACACATTCTCACACACGCACTCACACATTCTCATACACACACACATTCTCACACACACATTCTCACACACACACTCATACATTCTCACACACCCACATGCTCACACACACACACATTCTCTCTCACACACACACATTCTCACGCACGCACACACACACTCACACATTCTCACACACACACATTCTCACACACAATCTTACACATTCTCACACACACATACACATTCTCACACACATTCTCACACACACTCACACATTCTCAGACACTCATACATTCTCAAACACACACACATTCTCTCTCACACACACACACATCCTCTCTCACACACACACACATTCTCACAAACGCACACACACTCACACATTCTCACACACACACACTCATACATTCTCACACACACACACACTCTCACACAGGCACACACACACATTCTCTCACACACACACATTCTCACACACACACACACTCTCTCACACACACACACACATTCTCACACACACACACTCACACAATCTTACACATTCTCACACACACATACACACTCTCACACACACACTCTCACACACACAAATACATTTTCACACACACTCACACATTCGCATATTCTCACACACACACATTCTCACACACACACACACATTCTCACACACACACATTCCCTCACACACCTTCTCATACACACACACATTCTCATACACACACACACTCACACACACACTCACACACACACTCACACACACACACACACACACTCTCACACACACACACTCACACATTCTCACACACTCACACATTCTCACACACTCATACATTCTCACACACACACACACACATTCTCTCACACACACACATTCTCACACACATTCTCTCACACACACACATTCTCACACACACACACATTCTCACACACATTCTCTCACACACACACATTCTCACACACACTCTCACACACACACATTCTCACACACATGCACACACATTCTCACACACACACACCTTCTCATACACACACACATTCTCATACACACACTCTCACACACACACTCACACACACTCTCACACACACACATTCTCACACACACACACACTCACACACAATCTCACACACACACTCACACACACTCTCACACACACACATTCTCACACACACACACTCACATTCTCACACACACACACTCACACATTCACACACACTCATACACACACACTCACACATTCTCACACACATACACACATTCTCTCACATTCTCACACACATACACACATTCTCTCACACACACACTCACACACACACACTCACACAATCTCACAAATTCTCACACACACATACACATTCTCACACACACACACTCACACATTCTCACACACATTCTCACACACACACACATTCTCTCACACACACACACACATATTCTCACACACATACATTTTCGCACACACACATTCTCACACACACACATTCACACACACACACATTTTCGCACACACACATTCACACACACACATTCTCACACACACACAAACACATTCTCACACACACACACCTTCTCACACACACAAACACATTCTCACACACACACACACCTTCTCACACACACACATTCTCACACACACACACATTCACACACACACACTTTCTCACACACACACGTTCTCACACACACTCACATACACACACACACGCACACACATTGTCACACACACTCTCACACACACACATTCTCACACACACACATTCTCACACACACACTTTCATTCTCACACACGCACTCACACATTCTCATACACACATACATTCTCACATACACACATTCTCACACACACACTCACACACACACATTCACTCTCACACACACACACTCTCACACACACACACAAACACACAATCACACACACATTCTCACACACACACTCATTCTCTCTCACACACACACATTCTCACACACACACATATTCTCACACACTCACACATTCTCACACACACACATACACACACATTCTCACACACACACATTCTCACTCACACACAAACATTCTCACACACTCACACACACACATTCTCACACACTCACACACACACATTCTCACACACACTCACACACACACATTCTCACACACACACACATTCTCACACACACACATTCTCACACACACATTCTCACACACACACTCACACATTAACGCACACACTCACATCTTCTCACACACACTCACACAAACACACATTCTCACACACACACACAGATACATTCTCACACACTCACACTTTCTCACACACACACACACACACATTCTCTCATACACACACATTCTCACACATGCCCACACACACACATTCTCACACACACACACACTCACACATTATCACACACACACTCTCACACAGGCACACACACACATTCTCTCACACACACACATTCTCTCTCTCACACACACACACACTCACACACACTCTCACACGCACACACACATTCTCAAAAACACACACTCTCACACACACATATTCTCACACACACACACACTCTCACACACACACACTCACACACACACATTCTCACACACTCACACATTCTCACATACACACTCACACACACACTCACATTCTCACACACACCCACACATTCTCTCACACATACACATTCTCACACACACTCTCACACACACACATTCTCACACACACGCACACACATTCTCACACACACAGACCTTCTCATACACACACACATTCTCACACACTCACACACACACATTCTCTCACACACACACACTCACACACACTCGCACACACACACATTCTCTCTCACACACACTCACACACACACTCACACAATCTCACAAATTCTCACACATACATACACATTCTCACACACACACATTCTCACACACACACACACAAACACATTCTCACACACACATACATTCTCACACACACACTCTCTCTCACACACACACACTCTCACACACACGCACACAGTCTCTCACACACACACATTCTCACACACTCACATTCTCACACACACGCACATTTTCACACACACACACATTTTCACACACACACACATTCACACACAGACACATTCTCTCACACACGCACACATTCTCACACACACACATTCTCACACACACAAACTCATTCTCTCACACACACACACATACATTTTCACACACACACATTCTCACACACACACATTCACACACACACATTCTCACACACACACATTTTCGCACACACACATTCACACACACAAACACATGCTCACACACACACACATTCACACACACACACTTTCTCACACACACGTGTTCACACACACTCTCACATACACACACACACATTGTCACACACACACGCACACACATTCTCACACACACACACACATTCTCACACACACATTCTCACACACACACACATTCTCACACACGCACTCACACACGCACTCACAAATTCTCATACACACACATTCTCACACACACATTCTCACACACACATTCTCACACACACACTCATACATTCTCACACACCCACATGCTCACACACACACACATTCTCTCTCACACACACACATTCTCACGCACGCACACACACACTCACACATTCTCACACACACATTCTCATACACACACACAATCTTACACATTCTCACACACACATACACATTCTCACACACATTCTCTCACACACACACACAATCTTACACATTCTCACACACACATACACATTCTCACACACATTCTCACACACACACTCACACATTCTCACACACTCATTCATTCTCAAACACACACACATTCTCTCACACACACACACATCCTCTCTCACACACACACACATTCTCACAAACGCACACGCACACACACTCACACATTCTCACACACACACTCATACATTCTCACACACACACACACACTCTCACACAGGCACACACACACATTCTCTCACACACACACATTCTCTCTCACACACACACACTCTCTCTCACACACACACACACTCTCACACACACATTCTCTCACACACACACACACTCTCACACACACATATTCTCACACACACACTCACACTCACATTCTCACACACACACACACATTCACACCCACATTCTCACACACACACTCATACATTCTCACACACCCACATTCTCACACACACACTCATACATTCTCACACACCCACATTCTCACACACACACATTCACACACACACACTTTCTCACACACACACACGTTCTCACACACACTCACATACACACACACACGCACACTCTCACACACACTCACATACACACACACACGCACACTCTCACACACACTCACATACACACACACACGCACACTCTCACACACACACATTCTCACACACACACACACACACATTCATTCTCAAACACGCACTCACACATTCTCATACACACACATTCTCACACACACACATTCTCACACACACACTCACACACACACATTCTCTCTCACACACACACACTCTCACACACACACTCGTTCTCTCTCACACACACACACATTCTCACACACACACATATTCTCACACACACACATACACACACACATACACACACACATACACACACATTCTCACACACACACATTCTCACTCACACACAAACATTCTCACACACTCACACACACACATTCTCACACACTCACACACACACATTCTCACACACACATTCTCACACACACACACATTCTCACACACACACTCACACATTCTCACACACACATTCTCACACACACACTCACACATTAACGCACACACTCACATCTTCTCACACACACTCACACAAACACACATTCTCACACACACACAGATACATTCTCACACACTCACACTTTCTCACACACACACACACACATTCTCTCACACACACACATTCTCACACATGCACACACACACTCACACATTCTCACACACACACACACTCACACATTATCACACACACACTCTCACACAGGCACACACACACATTCTCTCACACAGACACATTCTCTCTCTCACACACACACACACTCACACACACTCTCACACGCGCACACACACACTCTCACACACACATATTCTCACACACACACACTCTCTCACACACACACACTCTCACACACACACATTCTCACACACTCACACATTCTCACATACACACTCACACACACACTCACATTCTCACACACACACACATTCTCTCTCACACACACACACTCTCACACACACATATTCTCACACACACACTCACACTCACATTCGTACACACACACACACATTCACACACACACACACTCATACATTCTCACACACCCACATTCTCACACACACACTCATACATTCTCACACACCCACATTCTCACACACACACATTCACACACACACACTTTCTCACACACACACGTTCTCACACACACTCACATACACACACACACGCACACTCTCACACACACACATTCTCACACACACACACACATTCATTCTCACACACGCACTCACACATTCTCATACACACACACATTCTCACACACACACATTCTCACACACACACTCACACACACACATTCTCTCTCACACACACACACTCTCACACACACACACAAACACACAATCACACACACATTCTCACACACACACTCATTCTCTCTCACACACACACACATTCTCACACACACACATATTCTCACACACACACATACACACACACATACACACACATTCTCACACACACACATTCTCACTCACACACAAACATTCTCACACACTCACACACACACATTCTCACACACACATTCTCACACACACTCACACACACATTCTCACACACACACACATTCTCACACACACACTCACACATTCTCACACACACATTCTCACACACGAACTCACACATTAACGCACACACTCACATCTTCTCACACACACTCACACAAACACACATTCTCACAAACACACACAGATACATTCTCACGCACTCACACTTTCTCACACACACACACACACACATTCTCTCACACACACACATTCTCACACATGCACACACACACTCACACATTCTCACACACTCACACACTCACACATTATCACACACACACTCTCACACAGGCACACACACACATTCTCTCACACACACACATTCTCTCTCACACACACACACACACTCACACACACTCTCACACGCACACACACATTCTCACACACACACACTCTCACACACACATATTCTCACACACACACACACTCTCACACACACACATTCTCACACACACACACTCTCACACACACACATTCTCACACACTCACACATTCTCACATACACACTCACACACACACTCACATTCTCACACACACCCACACATTCTCTCACACACACACATTCTCACACACACTCTCACACACACACATTCTCACACACACACACACACATTCTCACACACACACACCTTCTCATACACACACATTCTCATACACACACACACATTCTCACACACTCACACACACTCACACACACACATTCTCTCACACACACACACTCACACACACTCGCACACACACACATTCTCACGCACACACACTCACACACACTCACACATTCTCACACACATACACACATTCTCTCTCACACACACTCACACACACACTCACACACTCACACAATCTCACAAATTCTCACACATACATACACATTCTCACACACACACATTCTCACACACACACACTCACACACACAAACACATTCTCACACACACATACATTCTCACACACACACTCTCTCTCACACACACACACTCTCACACACACGCACACATTCTCTCACACACACGCACACATTCTCTCACACACACTCACACACACACATTCTCACACACTCACATTCTCACACACACGCACATTTTCACACACACACACATTTTCACACACACACACATTCACACACAGACACATTCTCTCACACACGCACACATTCTCACACACACACATTCTCACACACACAAACTCATTCTCTCACACACACACACATACATTTTCACACACACACATTCTCACACACCCACATTCACACATACACATTCTCGCACACACATTCTCACACACACACATTCACACACACAAACACATTCTCACACACACACACATTCACACACACACACTTTCTCACACACACACATTCTCACACACACACTCACACTCTCACACACACACACTCACACATTCTCACACACTCATACATTCTCACACACACACACACACACATTCTCTCACACACACACATTCTCACACACATTCTCTCACACACACACATTCTCACACACACACACATTCTCACACACATTCTCTCACACACACACATTCTCACACACACTCTCACACACACACATTCTCACACACATGCACACACATTCTCACACACACACACCTTCTCATACACACACACATTCTCATACACACACTCTCACACACACACTCACACACACTCTCACACACACACATTCTCACACACACACACTCACACACAATCTCACACACACACTCACACACACTCTCACACACACACACTCACACATTCTCACACACACACACTCACACATTCACACACACACTCATACACACACACTCACACATTCTCACACACATACACACATTCTCTCACATTCTCACACACATACACACATTCTCTCACACACACACTCACACACACACACTCACACAATCTCACAAATTCTCACACACACATACACATTCTCACACACACACACTCACACACACACACATTCTCACACACACACACATTCTCTCACACACACACACACATATTCTCACACACATACATTTTCGCACACACACATTCTCACACACACACATTCACACACACACACATTTTCGCACACACACATTCACACACACACATTCTCACACACACACAAACACATTCTCACACACACACACCTTCTCACACACACAAACACATTCTCACACACACACACACCTTCTCACACACACACATTCTCACACACACACACATTCACACACACACACTTTCTCACACACACACGTTCTCACACACACTCACATACACACACACACGCACACACATTGTCACACACACTCTCACACACACCCATTCTCACACACACACATTCTCACACACACACTTTCATTCTCACACACGCACTCACACATTCTCATACACACATACATTCTCACATACACACATTCTCACACACACACTCACACACACACATTCTCTCTCACACACACACACTCTCACACACACACACAAACACACAATCACACACACATTCTCACACACACACTCATTCTCTCTCTCACACACACATTCTCACACACTCACACATTCTCACACACACACATACACACACATTCTCACACACACACATACACACACATTCTCACACACACACATTCTCACTCACACACAAACATTCTCACACACTCACACACACACATTCTCACACACTCACACACACACATTCTCACACACACTCACACACACACATTCTCACACACACACACATTCTCACACACACACACATTCTCACACACATTCTCACACACACACTCACACATTAACGCACACACTCACATCTTCTCACACACACTCACACAAACACACATTCTCACACACACACACAGATACATTCTCACACACTCACACTTTCTCACACACACACACACACACATTCTCTCATACACACACATTCTCACACATGCCCACACACACACATTCTCACACACACACACACTCACACATTATCACACACACACTCTCACACAGGCACACACACACATTCTCTCACACACACACATTCTCTCTCTCACACACACACACACTCACACACACTCTCACACGCACACACACATTCTCACACACACACACTCTCACACACACATATTCTCACACACACACACACTCTCACACACACACACTCACACACACACATTCTCACACACTCACACATTCTCACATACACACTCACACACACACTCACATTCTCACACACACCCACACATTCTCTCACACATACACATTCTCACACACACTCTCACACACACACATTCTCACACACACGCACACACATTCTCACACACACAGACCTTCTCATACACACACATTCTCATACACACACACATTCTCACACACTCACACACACACATTCTCTCACACACACACACTCACACACACTCGCACACACACACATTCTCACGCACACACACTCACACACACTCACACATTCTCACACACATACACACATTCTCTCTCACACACACTCACACACACACTCACACAATCTCACACTAATTCTCACACATACATACACATTCTCACACACACACATTCTCACACACACACACACAAACACATTCTCACACACACATACATTCTCACACACACACTCTCTCTCACACACACACACTCTCACACACACGCACACAGTCTCTCACACACACACATTCTCACACACTCACATTCTCACACACACGCACATTTTCACACACACACACACATTTTCACACACACACACATTCACACACAGACACATTCTCTCACACACGCACACATTCTCACACACACACATTCTCACACACACAAACTCATTTTCTCACACACACACACATACATTTTCACACACACACATTCTCACACACACACATTCACACACACACATTCTCACACACACACATTTTCGCACACACACATTCACACACACAAACACATGCTCACACACACACACATTCACACACACACACACTTTCTCACACACACACACATTCACACACACACACTTTCTCACACACACGTGTTCACACACACTCTCACATACACACACACACATTGTCACACACACACACACACACACACATTCTCACACACACACACACATTCTCACACACACACACATTCTCACACACGCACTCACACACGCACTCACAAATTCTCATACACACACATTCTCACACACACATTCTCACACACACATTCTCACACACACACTCATACATTCTCACACACCCACATGCTCACACACACACACATTCTCTCTCACACACACACATTCTCACGCACGCACACACACACTCACACATTCTCACACACACATTCTCATACACACACACAATCTTACACATTCTCACACACACATACACATTCTCACACACATTCTCACACAAACACACACAATCTTACACATTCTCACACACACATACACATTCTCACACACATTCTCACACACACACTCACACATTCTCACACACTCATTCATTCTCAAACACACACACATTCTCTCACACACACACACATCCTCTCTCACACACACACACATTCTCACAAACGCACACGCACACACACTCACACATTCTCACACACACACTCATACATTCTCACACACACACACACACTCTCACACAGGCACACACACACATTCTCTCACACACACACATTCTCTCTCACACACACACACTCTCTCTCACACACACACACACTCTCACACACACATTCTCTCTCACACACACACACACTCTCACACACACATATTCTCACACACACACTCACACTCACATTCTCACACACACACACACATTCACACCCACATTCTCACACACACACTCATACATTCTCACACACCCACATTCTCACACACACACTCATACATTCTCACACACCCACATTCTCACACATACACTCATACATTCTCACACACCCACATTCTCACACACACACATTCACACACACACACTTTCTCACACACACACGTTCTCACACACACTCACATACACACACACACGCACACTCTCACACACACACATTCTCACACACACACACACACATTCATTCTCACACACGCACTCACACATTCTCATACACACACACATTCTCACACACACACATTCTCACACACACACTCACACACACACATTCTCTCTCACACACACACAATCTCACACACACACACAAACACACAATCACACACACATTCTCACACACACACTCATTCTCTCTCACACGCACACACATTCTCACACACACACATATTCTCACACACACATACACACACACATACACACACATTCTCACACACACACATTCTCACTCACACACAAACATTCTCACACACTCACACACACACATTCTCACACACACATTCTCACACACACACACACACATTCTCACACACACACATTCTCACACACACACACATTCTCACACACACACTCACACATTCTCACACACACATTCTCACACACACACTCACACATTAACGCACACACTCACATCTTCTCACACACACTCACACAAACACACATTCTCACAAACACACACAGATACATTCTCACACACTCACACTTTCTCTCACACACACACACATTCTCTCACACACACACATTCTCACACATGCACACACACACTCACACATTCTCACACACACACACACTCACACATTATCACACACACACTCTCACACAGGCACACACACACATTCTCTCACACACACACATTCTCTCACACACACACACACACACTCACACACACTCTCACACGCACACACACATTCTCACACACACACTCTCACACACACATATTCTCACACACACACACACTCTCACACACACATTCTCACACACACACACTCTCACACACACACATTCTCACACACTCACACATTCTCACATACACACTCACACACACACTCACATTCTCACATACACACTCACACACACACTCACATTCTCACACACACCCACACATTCTCTCACACACACACATTCTCACACACACTCTCACACACACACATTCTCACACACACACACACACATTCTCACACACACACCTTCTCATACACACACATTCTCATACACACACACATTCTCACACACTCACACACACTCACACACACACATTCTCTCACACACACACACTCACACACACTCGCACACACACACATTCTCACGCACACACACTCACACACACTCACACATTCTCACACACATACACACATTCTCTCTCACACACACTCACACAATCTCACAAATTCTCACACATACATACACATTCTCACACACACACATTCTCACACACACACACTCACACACACAAACACATTCTCACACACACATGCATTCTCACACACACACTCTCTCTCACACACACACACTCTCACACACACGCACACATTCTCTCACACACACGCACACATTCTCTCACACACACTCACACACACTCTCTCACACACACTCACACACACACATTCTCACACACTCACATTCTCACACACACGCACATTTTCACACACACACACATTTTCACACACACACACATTCACACACAGACACATTCTCACACACACACATTCTCACACACACAAACTCATTCTCTCACACACACACACATACATTTTCACACACACACATTCTCACACACCCACATTCACACATACACATTCTCGCACACACATTCTCACACACACACATTCACACACACAAACACATTCTCACACACACACACATTCACACACACACACTTTCTCACACACACACGTTCTCACACACACACTCACTTACACACACACACACATTGTCACACACGCACACACATTCTCACACACACACATTCTCACACACACACATTCTCACACACGCACTCACACACATACTCACACATTCTCATACACACACATTCTCACACAGACATTCTCACACACACACTCATACATTCTCACACACCCACATGCTCACACACACACACACATTCTCTCTCTCACACACACACATTCTCACGCACGCACACACACACACACATTCTCACACACACACATTCTCACACACACACACAATCTTACACATTCTCACACACACATACACATTCTCACACACATTCTCACACACACACACAATCTTACACATTCTCACACACACATACACATTCTCACACACATTCTCACACACACACTCACACATTCTCACACACTCATTCATTCTCAAACACACACACATCCTCTCTCACACACACACACATTCTCACAAACGCACACGCACACACACTCACACATTCTCACACACACACACTCATACATTCTCACACACACACACACACTCTCACACAGGCACACACACACATTCTCTCACACACACACATTCTCTCTCACACACACACACTCTCTCACACACACACACACTCTCACACACACACATTCTCTCTCACACACACACACTCTCACACACACATATTCTCACACACACACTCACACTCACATTCTCACACACACACACTCTCACACACACACATTCTCACACACTCACACATTCTCACATACACACTCACACACACACTCACATTCTCACACACACACACATTCTCTCTCTCACACACACACTCTCACACACACATATTCTCACACACACACTCACACTCACATTCGTACACACACACACATTCTCACACACACACTCATACATTCTCACACACCCACATTCTCACACACACACTCATACATTCTCACACACCCACATTCTCACACACACACACATTCTCTCTCACACACACACACTCTCACACACACACACAAACACACAATCACACACACATTCTCACACACACACTCATTCTCTCTCACACGCACACACATTCTCACACACACACATATTCTCACACACACACATACACACACACATACACACACATTCTCACACACACACATTCTCACTCACACACAAACATTCTCACACACTCACACACACACATTCTCACACACACATTCTCACACACACTCACACACACATTCTCACACACACACACATTCTCACACACACACTCACACATTCTCACACACACATTCTCACACACACACTCACACATTAACGCACACACTCACATCTTCTCACACACACTCACACAAACACACATTCTCACAAACACACACAGATACATTCTCACACACTCACACTTTCTCACACACACACACACACACACATTCTCTCTCACACACACATTCTCACACATGCACACACACACTCACACATTCTCACACACACACACACACTCACACATTATCACACACACACTCTCACACAGGCACACACACACATTCTCTCACACACACACATTCTCTCTCACACACACACACACACTCACACACACTCTCACACGCACACACACATTCTCACATACACACACTCTCACCCACACATATTCTCACACACACACACACTCTCACACACACACATTCTCACACACACACACTCTCACACACTCACACATTCTCACATACACACTCACACACACACTCACATTCTCACACACACCCACACATTCTCTCACACACACACATTCTCACACACACTCTCACACACACACATTCTCACACACACACACACATTCTCACACACACACACCTTCTCATACACACACATTCTCATACACACACACACATTCTCACACACTCACACACACTCACACACACACATTCTCTCACACACACACACTCACACACACACACATTCTCACGCACACACACACACACACTCACACATTCTCACACACACATTCTCACACACACACATACACACACATTCTCACACACACACATTCTCACTCACACACAAACATTCTCACACACTCACACACACACATTCTCACACACTCACACACACACATTCTCACACACACTCACACACACACATTCTCACACACACACACATTCTCACACACACACACATTCTCACACACATTCTCACACACACACTCACACATTAACGCACACACTCACATCTTCTCACACACACTCACACAAACACACATTCTCACACACACACAGATACATTCTCACACACTCACACTTTCTCACACACACACACACACATTCTCTCACACACACACATTCTCACACATGCACACACACACTCACACATTCTCACACACACACACACTCACACATTATCACACACACACTCTCACACAGGCACACACACACATTCTCTCACACAGACACATTCTCTCTCACACACACACACACACTCACACACACTCTCACACGCGCACACACACACTCTCACACACACATATTCTCACACACACACACTCTCTCACACATACACACTCTCACACACACACATTCTCACACACTCACACATTCTCACATACACACTCACACACACACTCACATTCTCACACACACACACATTCTCTCTCACACACACACACTCTCACACACACATATTCTCACACACACACTCACACTCACATTCGTACACACACACACACATTCTCACACACACACTCATACATTCTCACACACCCACATTCTCACACACACACTCATACATTCTCACACACCCACATTCTCACACACACACATTCACACACACACACCTTCTCACACACACACGTTCTCACACACACTCACATACACACACACACGCACACTCTCACACACGCACATTCTCACACACACACACACACATTCATTCTCACACACGCACTCACACATTCTCATACACACACACATTCTCACACACACACATTCTCACACACACACTCACACACACACATTCTCTCTCACACACACACAAACACACAATCACACACACATTCTCACACACACACTCATTCTCTCTCACACGCACACACATTCTCACACACACACATATTCTCACACACACACATACACACACACATACACACACATTCTCACACACACACATTCTCACTCACACACAAACATTCTCACACACTCACACACACACATTCTCACACACACATTCTCACACACACTCACACACACATTCACACATTCTCACACACACATTCTCACACACACACTCACACATTAACGCACACACTCACATCTTCTCACACACACTCACACAAACACACATTCTCACAAACACACACAGATACATTCTCACACACTCACACTTTCTCACACACACACACACACATTCTCTCACACACACACATTCTCACACATGCACACACACACTCACACATTCTCACACACACACACACTCACACATTATCACACACACACTCTCACACAGGCACACACACACATTCTCTCACACACACACATTCTCTCTCACACACACACACACACTCACACACACTCTCACACGCACACACACATTCTCACACACACACTCTCACACACACATATTCTCACACACACACACACTCTCACACACACATTCTCACACACTCACACATTCTCACATACACACTCACACACACACTCACATTCTCACACACACCCACACATTCTCTCACACACACACATTCTCACACACACTCTCACACACACACATTCTCACACACACACACACACACATTCTCACACACACACCTTCTCATACACACACATTCTCATACACACACACACATTCTCACACACTCACACACACTCACACACACACATTCTCTCACACACTCACACACACTCGCACACATTCTCACGCACACACACTCACACACACTCACACATTCTCACACACATACACACATTCTCTCTCACACACACTCACACACACACTCACACAATCTCACAAATTCTCACACATACATACACATTCTCACACACACACATTCTCACACACACACACTCACACACACAAACACATTCTCACACACACATGCATTCTCACACACACACTCTCTCTCACACACACACACTCTCACACACACGCACACATTCTCTCACACACACGCACACATTCTCTCACACACACTCACACACACTCACACACACTCTCTCACACACACTCACACACACACATTCTCACACACTCACATTCTCACACACACGCACATTTTCACACACACACACATTTTCACACACACACACATTCACACACAGACACATTCTCTCACACACGCACACATTCTCACACACACACATTCTCACACACACAAACTCATTCTCTCACACACACACACATACATTTTCACACACACACATTCTCACACACCCACATTCACACATACACATTCTCGCACACACATTCTCACACACACACATTCACACACACAAACACATTCTCACACACACACACATTCACACACACACACTTTCTCACACACACACGTTCTCACACACACACTCACTTACACACACACACACATTGTCACACACGCACACACATTCTCACACACACACATTCTCACACACGCACTCACACACATACTCACACATTCTCATACACACACATTCTCACACAGACATTCTCACACACACACTCATACATTCTCACACACCCACATGCTCACACACACACACACATTCTCTCTCTCACACACACACATTCTCACGCACGCACACACACACACACATTCTCACACACACACATTCTCACTCACACACACAATCTTACACATTCTCACACACACATACACATTCTCACACACATTCTCACACACACACACAATCTTACACATTCTCACACACACATACACATTCTCACACACATTCTCACACACACACTCATACATTCTCACACACTCATTCATTCTCAAACACACACACATCCTCTCTCACACACACACACATTCTCACAAACGCACACGCACACACACTCACACATTCTCACACACACACACTCATACATTCTCACACACACACACACACTCTCACACAGGCACACACACACATTCTCTCACACACACACATTCTCTCTCACACACACGCACTCTCTCACACACACACACACTCTCACACACACACATTCTCTCTCACACACACACACTCTCACACACACATATTCTCACACACACACTCACACTCACATTCTCACACACACACACTCTCACACACACACATTCTCACACACTCACACATTCTCACATACACACTCACACACACACTCACATTCTCACACACACACACATTCTCTCTCACACACACACACTCTCACACACACATATTCTCACACACATACTCACACTCACATTCGTACACACACACACATTCTCACACACACACTCATACATTCTCACACACCCACATTCTCACACACACACTCATACATTCTCACACACCCACATTCTCACACACACACACATTCTCTCTCACACACACACACTCTCACACACACACACAAACACACAATCACACACACATTCTCACACACACACTCATTCTCTCTCACACGCACACACATTCTCACACACACACATATTCTCACACACACACATACACACACACATACACACACATTCTCACACACACACATTCTCACTCACACACAAACATTCTCACACACTCACACACACACATTCTCACACACACATTCTCACACACACTAACACACACATTCTCACACACACACACATTCTCACACACACACTCACACATTCTCACACACACATTCTCACACACACACTCACACATTAACGCACACACTCACATCTTCTCACACACACT
>NW_028270174.1:13245829-13250829 GCF_037043375.1 Chiloscyllium plagiosum
ACACTGATACATTCTCACACACACACACTTTCTCACACACACATTCTCTCACACACACACATTCTCACACATGCACACACACACTCACACATTCTCACACACAAACACTCTCACACAGGCACACACACACATTCTCTCTCTCATACACACACATTCTCTCTCTCACACACACACACACTCACACACACTCTCACATGCACATTCTCTCACACACACACACTCTCACACACACATATTCTCACACACACTCACACTCACACACACATTCTCACACACATTCTCACACACTCACACATTCTCACATACATACACACTCACACACACAATCACATTCTCACACACACACACACATTCTCTCACACACACACATTCTCACACACATTCTCTCACACACATCCATTCTCAAACACACTCTCACACACACACATTCTCACACACACGCACACACATTCTCACACACACACACCTTCTCATACACACACACACTCACACACACACATTCTCTCTCACACACACACACTCACACACACTCTCACACACACACATTCTCACACACACACTCACACATTCTCACACACACACACACGCACACACACATTCTCACACACATACACACATTCTCTCACACACACACACTCACACACTCACACAATCTCACAAATTCTCACACACACATACACATTCTCACACACACACACAAACACATTTTCACACACACACACTCACACACATACAAACACATTTTCACACACACACACTAACACATTTTCACACACACACACTCACACACACACACTCTCTCACACACACACACACATTCTCACACACACACACATTCTCTCACACACACTCACACACACATTCTCACACACTCACATTCTCACACACACACATTTTCACACACACACACATTCACACACAGACACATTCTCTCTCACACACACACACATTCTCACACACACACACACACATTCTCACACACACACACATTCTCTCACACACACACACACACACATTCTCACACACACATACATTTTCGCACACACACATTTTCACACACACACTCTCACAAACACACACACATTCTCACACACACACACACATTCTCTCACACACACACACATTCTCTCACACACACTAACACACATACACACATTCTCCCACACCCACACACACATTCTCTCTCTCTCACACACATACACACACATTCACACACACACACATATTCTCACACACACCTTCTCACACACACACACACACACTCTCACACACACACACACATTCACACACACACACATTCACACACACACACATTCTCCCACACACACACATTCTCCCACACACACACACACATACTCACACACACACACACATTCTCCCACACACACACACATACTCACACACACACACATTCTCACACACGCACAGACACACTTTCTCACACACATATTCTCACACACACTCTCACACACACACACACATTCTCACACACTCTCACACACACACATTCTCACACACACACACATTCTCACGCACACACATTCTCTCTCACACACACACACACTCTCACACACACATACATTCTCACACACACACACTCACACACACACACACACATACACTCACACATTCTCACACACACACAAACACTCACACATTCTCACACACACACACACATTCTCACACACACTCACACACATTCTCACACACACTCACACACATTCTCACACACACACTCACACATTCTCACACACACACACACATTCTCACACACTCACTCTCACACACACATTCTCACACACATACATTCTCACACACATTTTCACACACACACATTCTCACACACATTTTCACACACACACATTCTCACACACACGCACTCACACATTAACACACACACTCACATCTTCTCACACACACTCACACAAACACATATTCTCACACACACACACACTGATACATTCTCACACACACAGACTTTCTCACACACACACACACACACATTCTCTCACACACACACACTCTCACACATGCTCACACATTCTCACACACACACACTCACACATTCTCACACACACACACTCTCACACAGGCACACACACACATTCTTCTCTCACACACACACACACTCACACACATTCTCACACACACACATTCTCACACACACACACACTCACACACACATATTCTCACACACACACACTCTCACACACACACACTCACACACACACATTCTCACAAACATTCTCACACACACACATTCTCACATACACACACACACACACTCACATTCTCACACACACACATTCTCTCACACACACATTCTCACACATTCTCTCACACACATTCTCACACACACTCTCACACACACACATTCTCCCACACCCACACACACATTCTCTCTCTCTCTCACACATACACACACATTCACACACACACACACATATTCTCACACACACCTTCTCACACACACACACACACTCTCACACACACACACATTCACACACACACACACACATTCACACACACACACATTCTCCCACACACACACACATTCTCCCACACACACACACATACTCACACACACATTGTCACACACACAGACACACTTTCTCACACATATTCTCACACACACTCTCACACACACACACATTCTCACACACACTCTCACACACACACATTTTCACACACATTCTCACACACACACATTCTCACACACACACACATTCTCACGCACACACACACACAGTCTCATGCACACACATTCTCACACACACACTCTCTCTCACACACACACACACTCTCACACACACACATACACACTCACACTCACACTCTCTCACACACACACACTCACACTCACACACATACACTCACACACACACACACATACACTCACACACTCACATTCTCACACACACAAACACTCACACACATTCTCACACACACACACACATTCTCACACACTCACACACATTCTCACACACACTCACACACATTCTCACACATTCTCACGCACACACTCACACATTCTCACACACACACTCACACATTCTCACACACACACTCTCACACACACACACATTCTCACACACTCACACACACACACATTCTCACACACACACAGGCACACACACATTTTCACACGCACACATTCTCACACACACGCACTCACACATTAACACACACACTCACATCTTCTCACACACACTCACACAAACACATATTCTCACACACACACACTGATACATTCTCACACACACACACTTTCTCACACACACACACACACATTCTCTCACACACACACATTCTCACACATGCTCACACATTCTCACACACACACACACTCACACATTCTCACACACACACACTCTCACACAGGCACACACACACATTCTTCTCTCACACACACACACACTCACACACATTCTCACACACACACATTCTCACAAACATTGTCACACACTCACACATTCTCACATACACACACACACACACACTCACATTCTCACACACACACACACACATTCTCTCACACACACATTCTCACACACATTCTCTCTCACACACACATTCTCACACACACTCTCACACACACACATTCTCACACACACGCACACACATTCTCACACACACACACCTTCTCATACACACACACATTCTCATACACACACACATTCTCACACATACACACACACACACATTCTCTCTCACACACACACACTCACACACACACACACTCACATTCTCACACACATACACACATTCTCTCTCACACACACACTCACACAATCTCACAAATTCTCACACACACATACACATTCTCACACACACACATTCTCACACACACACACAAACACATTTTCACACACACACACTCACACACACACAAACACATTTTCACACACACACACTCACACACACACACTCTCTCACACACACTCACATTCTCACACACACACACATTCTCTCACACACACTCACACACACATTCTCACACACACACACATTGTCACACACACACACATTCACACACAGACACATTCTCTCACACACACATTCACACACAGACACATTCTCTCACACACACACACATTCTCACACAGATACATTCTCACACACACACATTCTCTCTCTCTCACCCACACATTCTCACACACACATACATTTTCGCACACACACATTCTCACACACACACATTCACACACACACATTCTCACACACACACATTTTCACACACACATTCTCACACACACACATTCACACACACACATTCTCACACACACACAAGCACATTCTCACGCACACACACATTCTCACACACACACATTCACATACACACACTTTCTCACACACACACGTTCTCACACACACTCACATACACACACACTCGCACACACATTGTCACACACACGCACACACATTCTCACACACATACACATTCTTACACACACACACATTCTCACACACACATATTCTCACACACACATTCATTCTCACACACACACTCACACATTCTCATACACACACATTCTCACACACACACACATTCTCACACACACACATTCTCTCACACACACACATTCTCTCACACACACACACACACTCTCACACAAACACTCACACACACACAATCACACACACATTCTCACACACACACATTCTCACACACACACATACACACACTCTCACACACACACATACACACACACTCACACACACACATACACACACATTCTCACACACACACATTCTCACTCACACAAACATTCTCACACGCACACACATTCTCACACACTCACACACACACATTCTCACTCAGACTCACACACACACACATTCTCACACACACACACACATTCTCACACACACACTCACACATTCTCACACACACACATTCTCACACACACACACTCACACATTAACGCACACACTCACATCTTCTCACACACACTCACACAAACACACATTCTCACACACACACACTGATACATTCTCAC
>NW_028270174.1:13255829-13260829 GCF_037043375.1 Chiloscyllium plagiosum
ATTCTCACACATGCTCACACATTCTCACACACACACACACTCACACATTCTCACACACACACACTCTCACACAGGCACACACACACATTCTTCTCTCACACACACACACACTCACACACATTCTCACACACACACATTCTCACACACACACACTCACACACACATATTCTCACACACACACACTCTCACACACACACACACTCACAAACATTGTCACACACTCACACATTCTCACATACACACACACACACACACTCACATTCTCACACACACACACACACATTCTCACACACATTCTCTCTCACACACACATTCTCACACACACTCTCACACACACACATTCTCACACACACGCACACACATTCTCACACACACACACCTTCTCATACACACACACATTCTCATACACACACACATTCTCACACATACACACACACACACACATTCTCTCTCACACACACACTCACACACACACACACTCACATTCTCACACACATACACACATTCTCTCTCACACACACACTCACACAATCTCACAAATTCTCACACACACATACACATTCTCACACACACACATTCTCACACACACACACAAACACATTTTCACACACACACACACACACACACAAACACATTTTCACACACACACACTCACACACACACACTCTCTCACACACACTCACATTCTCACACACACACACACATTCTCTCACACACACTCACACACACATTCTCACACACACACATTGTCACACACACACACATTCACACACAGACACATTCTCTCACACACACATTCACACACAGACACATTCTCTCACACACACATTCACACACAGACACATTCTCTCACACACACACACATTCTCACACAGATACATTCTCACACACACACATTCTCTCTCTCTCACCCACACATTCTCACACACACATACATTTTCGCACACACACATTCTCACACACACACACATTCACACACACACATTCTCACACACACACATTTTCACACACACATTCTCACACACACACATTCACACACACACATTCTCACACACACACAAGCACATTCTCACGCACACACACATTCTCACACACACACATTCTCACACACACACATTCACATACACACACTTTCTCACACACACACGTTCTCACACACACTCACATACACACACACTCGCACACACATTGTCACACACACGCACACACATTCTCACACACATACACATTCTTACACACACACACATTCTCACACACACATATTCTCACACACATTCATTCTCACACACACACTCACACATTCTCATACACACACATTCTCACACACACACACATTCTCACACACACACATTCTCTCACACACACACATTCTCTCACACACACACACACACTCACACAAACACTCACACACACACAATCACACACACATTCTCACACACACACATTCTCACACACACACATACACACACTCTCACACACACACATACACACACACTCACACACACACATACACACACATTCTCACACACACACATTCTCACTCACACAAACATTCTCACACGCACACACATTCTCACACACTCACACACACACATTCTCACTCAGACTCACACACACACATTCTCACACACACACACATTCTCACACACACACTCACACATTCTCACACACACACATTCTCACACACACACACTCACACATTAACGCACACACTCACATCTTCTCACACACACTCACACAAACACACATTCTCACACACACACACTGATACATTCTCACACACACACACTTTCTCACACACACATTCTCTCACACACACACATTCTCACACATGCACACACACACTCACACATTCTCACACACAAACACTCTCACACAGGCACACACACACATTCTCTCTCTCATACACACACATTCTCTCTCTCTCACACACACACACACTCACACACACTCTCACATGCACATTCTCTCACACACACACACTCTCACACACACATATTCTCACACACACTCACACTCACACACACACATTCTCACACACATTCTCACACACTCACACATTCTCACATACATACACACTCACACACACAATCACATTCTCACACACACACACACATTCTCTCACACACACACATTCTCTCACACACATCCATTCTCAAACACACTCTCACACACACACATTCTCACACACACGCACACACATTCTCACACACACACACCTTCTCATACACACACACACTCACACACACACATTCTCTCTCACACACACACACTCACACACACTCTCACACACACACATTCTCACACACACACTCACACATTCTCACACACACACACACATTCTCACACACATACACACATTCTCTCACACACACACACTCACACACTCACACAATCTCACAAATTCTCACACACACATACACATTCTCACACACACACATTCTCACACACACACACAAACACATTTTCACACACACACACTCACACACATACAAACACATTTTCACACACACACACTAACACATTTTCTCACACACACATTCACACACACACACTCTCTCACACACACACACACATTCTCACACACACACACATTCTCTCACACACACTCACACACACATTCTCACACACTCACATTCTCACACACACACATTTTCACACACACACACATTCACACACAGACACATTCTCTCTCACACACACACACATTCTCACACACACACACACACATTCTCACACACACACATTCTCTCACACACACACACACACATTCTCACACACACATACATTTTCGCACACACACATTTTCACACACACACTCTCACAAACACACACACATTCTCACACACACACACACATTCTCTCTCACACACACACATTCTCTCACACACACTAACACACATACACACATTCTCCCACACCCACACACACATTCTCTCTCTCTCACACACATACACACACATTCACACACACACATATTCTCACACACACCTTCTCACACACACACACACACTCTCACACACACACACACATTCACACACACACACACACACACACATTCACACACACACACACATTCTCCCACACACACACATTCTCCCACACACACACACACATACTCACACACACACACACATACTCACACACACACACACATACTCACACACACACACATTCTCACACACGCACAGACACACTTTCTCACACACATATTCTCACACACACTCTCACACACACACACATTCTCACACACTCTCACACACACACATTCTCACACACATTCTCACACACACACATTCTCACACACACACATTCTCACGCACACACACATTCTCACACACACACACACACACATTCTCACACACACACATTCTCTCACACACACACACACACATTCTCACACACACATACATTTTCGCACACACACATTTTCACACACACACTCTCACAAACACACACACATTCTCACACACACACACACATTCTCTCACACACACACACATTCTCTCACACACACTAACACACATACACACATTCTCCCACACCCACACACACATTCTCTCTCTCTCACACACATACACACACATTCACACACACACACATATTCTCACACACACCTTCTCACACACACACACACACACTCTCACACACACACACACATTCACACACACACACACACACACACATTCACACACACACACACATTCTCCCACACACACACATTCTCCCACACACACACACACATACTCACACACACACACACATACTCACACACACACACACATACTCACACACACACACATTCTCACACACGCACAGACACACTTTCTCACACACATATTCTCACACACACTCTCACACACACACACATTCTCACACACTCTCACACACACACATTCTCACACACATTCTCACACACACACATTCTCACACACACACATTCTCACGCACACACACATTCTCACGCACACACATTCTCTCTCACACACACACACACTCTCACACACACATACATTCTCACACACACACACTCACACACACACACACACATACACTCACACATTCTCACACACACACAAACACTCACACACATTCTCACACACACACACACATTCTCACACACACTCACACACATTCTCACACACACTCACACACATTCTCACACATTCTCACACACACACACACATTCTCACACACTCACTCTCACACACACATTCTCACACACATACATTCTCACACACATTTTCACACACACACATTCTCACACACATTTTCACACACACACATTCTCACACACACGCACTCACACATTAACACACACACTCACATCTTCTCACACACACTCACACAAACACATATTCTCACACACACACACACTGATACATTCTCACACACACAGACTTTCTCACACACACACACACACACATTCTCTCACACACACACATTCTCACACATTCTCACACACACACACACTCACACATTCTCACACACACACACTCTCACACAGGCACACACACACATTCTTCTCTCACACACACATTCTCACACACACACATTCTCACACACACACACACTCACACACACATATTCTCACACACACACACTCTCACACACACACACTCACACACACACATTCTCACAAACATTCTCACACACTCACACATTCTCACATACACACACACACTCACATTCTCACACACACACATTCTCTCACACACACATTCTCACACATTCTCTCACACACATTCTCACACACACTCTCACACACACACATTCTCACACACACGCACACACATTCTCACACACACACACCTTCTCATACACACACACATTCTCATACACACACACATTCTCACACATACACACACTCACACACACTCTCACACACACATTCTCACACACACACACTCACATTCTCACACACATACACACATTCTCTCTCACACACACACACACACACAAACACATTTTCACACACACACACTCACACACACACAAAC
>NW_028270174.1:13273329-13275829 GCF_037043375.1 Chiloscyllium plagiosum
CACACTCTCACACACACACACATTCTCACACACTCACACACACACACATTCTCACACACACACAGGCACACACACATTTTCACACGCACACATTCTCACACACACGCACTCACACATTAACACACACACTCACATCTTCTCACACACACTCACACAAACACATATTCTCACACACACAGATACATTCTCACACACACACACTTTCTCACACACACACACACACATTCTCTCACACACACACATTCTCACACATGCTCACACATTCTCACACACACACACACTCACACATTCTCACACACACACACTCTCACACAGGCACACACACACATTCTTCTCTCACACACACACACACTCACACACATTCTCACACACACACATTCTCACACACACACACACACTCACACACACATATTCTCACACACACACACTCTCACACACACACACACTCACAAACATTGTCACACACTCACACATTCTCACATACACACACACACACACTCACATTCTCACACACACACACACACATTCTCACACACATTCTCTCTCACACACACATTCTCACACACACTCTCACACACACACATTCTCACACACACGCACACACATTCTCACACACACACACCTTCTCATACACACACACATTCTCATACACACACACATTCTCACACATACACACACACACACACATTCTCTCTCACACACACACTCACACACACACACACTCACATTCTCACACACATACACACATTCTCTCTCACACACACACTCACACAATCTCACAAATTCTCACACACACATACACATTCTCACACACACACATTCTCACACACACACACAAACACATTTTCACACACACACACTCACACACACACAAACACATTTTCACACACACACACTCACACACACACACTCTCTCACACACACTCACATTCTCACACACACACACACATTCTCTCACACACACTCACACACACATTCTCACACACACACATTGTCACACACACACACATTCACACACAGACACATTCTCTCACACACACATTCACACACAGACACATTCTCTCACACACACACACATTCTCACACAGATACATTCTCACACACACACATTCTCTCTCTCTCACCCACACATTCTCACACACACATACATTTTCGCACACACACATTCTCACACACACACATTCACACACACACATTCTCACACACACACATTTTCACACACACATTCTCACACACACACATTCACACACACACATTCTCACACACACACAAGCACATTCTCACGCACACACACATTCTCACACACACACATTCTCACACACACACATTCACATACACACACTTTCTCACACACACACGTTCTCACACACACTCACATACACACACACTCGCACACACATTGTCACACACACGCACACACATTCTCACACACATACACATTCTTACACACACACACATTCTCACACACACATATTCTCACACACACATTCATTCTCACACACACACTCACACATTCTCATACACACACATTCTCACACACACACACATTCTCACACACACACATTCTCTCACACACACACATTCTCTCACACACACACACACTCTCACACAAACACTCACACACACACAATCACACACACATTCTCACACACACACATTCTCACACACACACATACACACACTCTCACACACACACATACACACACACTCACACACACACATACACACACATTCTCACACACACACATTCTCACTCACACAAACATTCTCACACGCACACACATTCTCACACACTCACACACACACATTCTCACTCAGACTCACACACACACATTCTCACACACACACACATTCTCACACACACACTCACACATTCTCACACACACACATTCTCACACACACACACTCACACATTAACGCACACACTCACATCTTCTCACACACACTCACACAAACACACATTCTCACACACACACACTGATACATTCTCACACACACACACTTTCTCACACACACATTCTCTCACACACACACATTCTCACACATGCACACACACACTCACACATTCTCACACACAAACACTCTCACACAGGCACACACACACATTCTCTCTCTCATACACACACATTCTCTCTCTCTCACACACACACACACTCACACACACTCTCACATGCACATTCTCTCACACACACACACTCTCACACACACATATTCTCACACACACTCACACTCACACACACACACATTCTCACACACATTCTCACACACTCACACATTCTCACATACATACACACTCACACACACAATCACATTCTCACACACACACACACATTCTCTCACACACACACATTCTCTCACACACATCCATTCTCAAACACACTCTCACACACACACATTCTCACACACACGCACACACATTCTCACACACACACACCTTCTCATACACACACACACTCACACACACACATTCTCTCTCACACACACACACTCACACACACTC